>NC_057414.1:7255496-7268481 GCF_019320065.1 Cervus canadensis | reverse complement strand
AGATAAGAAAGCCTTCCTCAGTGATCAATGCAAAGAAATAGAGGAAAACAATAGAATGGGAAAGACTAGAGATCTCCTCAAGAAAATTAGAGATACCAAGGGAATATTTCTTGCAAAGATGGGCTCAATAAGGACAGAAACAGTTATGGACCTAACAGAAGCAGAAGATATTAAGAAGAGGTGGTAAGAATACACAGAAGAACTATATTAAAAAGATCTTAACCAGATAACCACAATCATTAACATCACTCACCTAGAGCCAGACATCCTGGAGTGCAAAGTCAAGTGGGCCTTAGGAAGCATCACTATGAACAAACCTAGTGGAGGTGATGGAATCCAGGTGAGCTACTTTAAATCCTGAAAGATGATGCTGTGAAAGTGCTGCACTCAATATGCCAGCAAATTTAAAAAACTCAGCAGTGGCCACAGGACTGGGAAAGGTCAGTTTTCATTCCAATCCCAAAGAAAGGCAATGCCAAAAAAATGTTCAAACTACCACACAATTGCACTCATTTTACTAGGAAGGTCATGCTCAAAATTCTCCAAGCTAGGCTTCAAGAGTATGTGAACTGAGAACTTCCTGGTGTAAAAGCTGGATTTAGAAAAGGCACAGGCACCAGAAGTCTAACTGCCAACATCTGTTGGATCACAGAAAGAACAAGGGGATTCTAGGAAAACATCTACTTCTGCTTCACTGACTATGCTAAAGGCTTTGACCGCATGGATCACAACAAACTGTGGAAAATTCTTAAAGAGACCAGAATACCAGACCACCTTACCTGCCTCCTGAGAAACCTGTATGCAGGTCAAGAAGCAACAGTTAGAACAGACATGGAACAACGAACTGGTTCCAAATTGGGAAAGGAGTACCTCAAGGCTGTATATTGTCACTCTGCTTATTTAACTTTATGCAGTGTACATCATGCGAAATGCTGGACTGGATGAAGCACAAGCTGGAATCAACACTGCCAGGAAAAATATCAATAAACTCAGCTATGCAGATGACACCACCCTTATGGCAGAAAGCAAAGAGGAACTAAAGAACCTCTTGATGAAGATGAAAGAAGAGAGTAAAAGCTGGCTTAAAACTCAACATTCAAAAAACTAAGATCATAGCATCCAGTCCCATCACTTCATGGCAAATAGATGGGGAAATGATGGAAACAATGACAGACTTGTTTTCTTGGGATCCAAAATCACCGCAGATGGTGATTGCAGCCATAAAATTAAAAGATGCTTGCTCCTTGGAAGAAGAGCTATAACAAACCCAGACAGTGTGTTAAAAATCAGAGACAAAGCTTTGCCAACAAATGTTGATATAGTCAAAGCTATGGTTTTTCCAGTAGTCATGTATGGATGTGAGAGTTGGACCATAAAGAAGGTTGAGTGCCGAAAAACTGATGCTTTTGAACTGTGGTGTTGAAGAAAACTTTTGAGAGTCCCTTGGACTGCAAGGAGACCAAGCTAGTCAATCCTAAAGGAAATCAACCCTGAATATTCACTGGAAGGACTGATGCTCTAGCTGAAGCTCCAATACTTTGGGCACCTGCTGTGAAGAGTCAACTCACTGGAAAAGACCTTGATGCTGAGAAAGATTTAAGGCAGGAGGAGAAGGGGACAACAGAAGATCAGATGTTTGGATGGCATCACTGACTCAACAGATATGCGTTTGAGTAAACTCCACAAGATGGTGAAGGACAGGGAAGCCTGGTGAGCTACAGTCCATGGGGTCACAGAGTCAAACATGACTGAGTGACTGAACAACACTTTCAGTTCAGATAGATGTCAAGTCTATTGACTCTGCCCTTTTTTACCCATTGGTCTCTGCCAGGCATCTTTCCTGGAACCTGTAAGATTTTATTTCAACTATCATTACATGCACCTACATTTTCTTACACCCCTTTCTATTATTCAAAAGCTTTCACTGTGGGTACCTACTAAAATTTATTTTGTATTGTCATTAATTTTCTAAAAGTAAATGAATCATTAGTACTGTTTAATATCCCATATTCCTGATTTAGCTAAATGCTTTCCTTTGGTTTATAACTTTTTCTCTTCTCACTCCCATTTCACTGGTAGTTAGATCTATTAGACTGATGGACTTAGGTTTTTTTGCAAGAATACCTCATACCTTATAAGTATACTGTATACCTTCTATACATAATGTTTGGAAGCATATCATCCTTGTTTATTTTAGAGGTCTTAAGCAGAAGATATTAAGAAGAGGAGGCAAGAATACACAGAACTGTACAAAAAAGATCTTCAAGACCCAGATAATCATGATGGTGTGATCACTCACCTAGAGCCAGACATCCTGGAATGTGAAGTCAAGTGAGCCTTAGGAAGCATCACTATGAACAAAGCTTAATGGAGGTGATAGAATTCCAGTTGAGCTATTTCAAATCCTAAAAGATGATGCTGTGAAAGTGCTGTACCCAATATGCCAGCAAATTTGGAAAACTCAGCAGTGACCACAGGACCAGAAAAGGTCAGTTTTCATTCCAATCCCTAAGAAAGGCAATGCCAAAGAATGCTCAAACTACTGCACAGTTGTACTCATCTCACATGCTAGTAAAGTAATGCTCAAAATCCTCCAAGCCAGGCTTCAATAGTACATGAACCATGAACTTCAGATGTTCAAGCTGGTTTTAGAAAAGGCAGAGGAACCAGAGATCAAATTGCCAACATCCACCGGATCATCAAAAAAGCAAGAGAGTTCCAGAAAAACATCTATTTCTGCTTTATTGACTATGCCAAAGCCTTTGACTCTGTGATCACAATAAACTGGAAAATTCTGAAAGAGATGGGAATACCAGACCACCTGACCTGCCTCTTGAGAAACCTGTATGCAGGTCAGGAAGCAATAGTTAGAACTGGACATGGAGCAACAGGCTGGTTCCAAATAGGAAAAGGAATACATCAAGGTTGTATATTGTCACCTTGCTTATATAACTTATATGCAGAGTGCATCATGAGAAACGCTGGTCTGGATGAAGCACAAGCTGGAATCAAGATTGCCAGGAGAAATATCAATAACCTCAGATATGCAGATGACACCACCCTTATGGCAGAAAGCGAAGAAGAACTAAAGAGCCTCTTGATGAAAGTGAAAGAGGAAAGTGAAAAGGTGGACTTAAAGCTCAACATTCAGAAAACTAAGGTCATGGCATCTGGTCCTGTCACTTCATGACAAATAGATGGGGAAACAATGAAAACACTGACAGACTTTATTTGGGGGAGGGCTCCAAAATCACTGCAGATGGTGATTGCAGCCATGAAATTAAAAGATGCTTATTCCTTGGCAGGAAAGTTATGACAAATCTAGACAGCCTATTAAAAAGCAGAGACATTACTTTACCAAGAAAGGTTCATCTAGTCAAGGCTATGGTTTTTCTGGTAGTCATGTATGGATGGGAGAGTTGGCCTATAAAGAGAGCTGAGCGCCGAAGAATTGATCCTTTTGAACTGTGGTGTTGGAGAAGACTCTTGAGAGTCCCTTGGAATGCAAGAAAATCCAACCAGTCCATCCTAAAGGAGATCAGTCCTGAGTGTTCATTGAAAGAACTGATGTTGAAGCTGAAACTCCAATACTTTGGCCACCTGATGTGAAAAGCTGACTCATATGAAAAGACCCTGATGCTGGGAAAGATCAAAGGCAGGAGGAGAAGGGGATGACAGAGGATGAGATGGTTGGATGGCATCACTGACTCAATGGACATGAATTTGGGTAAGCTCTGGGAGTTGGTGATGGATAGGGAAGCCTGGTGTGCTGCAGTCTGTGAGGTCGCAAAGAGTCAGACACGACTGAGCGACTGAACTGAACTGAAGACTAATTACTTGGCTCAGGCTTTGTGAGTGTGATCTATGCATTATAACATTTACTTCACTTATTGGTTTTAATACTCCTTGTTAATCTTTGCATAAAATTGCTCTTTCCCATTGGGGATTTCAAATGACAATTTTCTCAATTAATCATTTATTAGTAATAGTTGTTCTACAAATTAGAATATTTTCTCCTCACCTTTTCATTTGCTGTATATTCCATCGGAAATAGTTTTTACTACAATTAGATAGGGACCTGCTAAATGTAGCTAGGGCTGATACACAGGAATCACTTGGACCACTTACATAATGGTCTTTTCAGTCTCCCAGTTCAAAGAGTAGTACTTATGCTGAAAAGTGAAAACAACAGTCAAAGTAGCTTCACTGTATCATAAAATCACAACTCCTAGTCCTTTCTCTGTGTCTTTACTCACACTGGAACCCCTTCTACTGCTTTCTTTCTGTGCCCAGGTGTTTAAGATCTTGTCAAAATGTGACTATGTTCCCTCAGAGTGGGGAGTAAGGTAATCTGTTATGATTATCAGTGATTAATATCTTATCCTTCATTGGCAAGTAAATAGCAAGTCTTAGTCGGTCAAAGTATACAAAATGGTTAAGTTTTGACCAGGAGGAGAGAGACCATTCTGAATAACTGAAATTATAGTCAGGGTAATCACTGCAATAATAACCTTAAGATAACATTTACAAACTATGTCTATGTTTCAGATTCCGGTATAAGCATATTACAGACATTAATTTACTGGGTTGGCCAAAAATTTTGTTCAGTTAGTGAACACACTGTTCAATAAAGCTCTTGGTAACAATGAATAATGTGTCTTTTATTTTTACTTAAAACCTAATGAACTTTTGGTCAACTCAATATTTAATCACAAAGACTCTGTGAAGTAAGTTTGATTATAATCCACAATGAAGGGTGAAGACAGAGGTCCTATAACGAGTGGTAGAGCTGGGAAGATGCAGACAGTGGGGAGCTCTGAGCATTCAGCCACAGTCTAGGAACCCCACCTAATCATCTAATAGAAGAAGGAACCTGGAGGCAGTAAAGATGAAAGTAACTTCTCTTTCAGCTAAGTTTAACTTTTTGCCAATTTAACAAACCTGCCACCAAAGCCTAGACTGTTAGCTAAAAGAAGACTGGATAATTTGTCTCCTCGAGAGAGCTGTTATAAACTGAGGTTCAGGGAGGGGACATTACTTGTCACTGAGAGCTGGATCAGTCCCAGAACCAGAACACAGCTGCAGCGAGTCCCCAGGCTTTGTATGTTGTACTTTCTACACTCTTGTACCCACTTTCCCAACTTTTGACATGCAATTTCCCTGTCACTCTTCTCCAGTTCTTCTAAGATTTATAATTCCAATGACTAGTATGGTAGGAAGAACAAGTCAATTAAGGCTAAGCAGACTCATATAAGTCTAAGCAGATTCATATCATAAGGCTAAGCAGATTCATGGAGAATGGCATGGCAACCCACTCCAGTATTCTTGCCTGGAGAACCCCAAGGATGGAGGGGCCTGGTGGGCTATGATCCATGGGGCTGCAAAGAGTCAGACATGACTGAAGCAACTTAGCACACACAGACTTATATTTGTATGCCACACACGCAACCTTTTCGGATGTCCCTTTTCTCATCCAGACACAATGAGTTCCATTGGAGGGTTATGAGATTTTAAGGTATCTATATGGCTAGCATCTAGTTGGAACTCAATTAATGCTTTTTAACTTATCCCTTCAAATCTCAAGTTTTTCAATGAAATGAAAATTTTAACAACATATCCTCCAGATAATTCCTAAAGTGAGAGAGAGACAGACCTGAAGCATGATATTTATTCTCTCCTGCTCCCCGCTTAATATCTTTTGCATCTGGGAAGACGTATGTTCCTGTCATTACCTGTATCTTATTATCCAGACTCATCTTTTGAAACGTCTTGGTGTTTATCTACCAGGAGAATTCCTTAACGCATGATACATTGATTGATGTCAAGTCTGCCATCCTAGTTTTGATTTGTAAATTGCTCCTTTATTTTCTTTGGAAGAGTTTAAGAACAGTAACAAAAAGTATTCTTCCTCAATTTGATTTTGTCATGAAATAAAGTTCCATGCAAAATTCTAATTTGCTGAGGAAGATGATTTGACTTAAGGAGCCAAACTAGCTCCCTTTCTGCCCAGTGCTTAGATCTGAAGCAGCCCCCCAACCCTGGGCCAGGCACTCATGACACATCACAAATCACTTGTGAACCAGTTCATCACTCTTGTTCCAGTCACTTCAGCCTGTTCTCCTTCTCCAAGCTTTGGGTCTGTTTGTTCTCCTTACACTCAGCACTATTTCCCCAACTACATGTGACCTTGCCTTCTTCTTTGCCCACATTTCATGTTCTGCCTTGAATGGCAGTGTAGACAAGCCATTTTAATGCCTTTGCTTGGGACACTTCAATTGAAGCAGAAAAAATAATGCATTTATGTAAAATTAACATAGATGAACTGAATTTCTTAGAGATCATTGCCCATGACACCTAGTTGCAGACCTCAGTTATATTTCATTTATGCTCCTCTCCTAATTTGGAATGCCCTTCCTTCGTTCCTTTTTATTTACCTCACCAAAATTATTCATCACTGAAGATTAGGATGAATAATATCTTCTACAAAACCTTCCCCAAATTCCCCTACTCCTACAGAGTATATTAGGTAACCCACCTTTATACTTCATTAACATCTTGTTCATAATTATATTATGGAATGTAACATAATTCATTGTAATTATGCTTTCATATAATTAACATAATAGTCATCACATTTCTTACACTAGACTGTGAACTCATTCAGGATAGAGACTTATTCTTTTTCACACCCTTCCATTTTTACCACATGACCCCGCACAAAGCAAATACTCAATTTATCAACTTGACTCAACTCTGAGGAAAGGTTCATGTGGAGAACTGAGACAACAGGAAGGAGTCCCACAAATACACCAAATGGAAACAGAGATTTCCAAACTACGCAAAGACATTACTTGATTGAAAAGTAAAACTTAAGAGAATGCTGGGCATGTCTCATTTTCTTCATCTGTAAAATGGTTACAGCGGTGAATACCTTGTACCCACGTTAATGCGACTAAGCAAACCATAAGAAAGTAGAGTACATGGCACAGAGTAAGTGCTCTGTGGTAGAAAATAACTGCGAACTGTTGTTGAAGCTAGAATTTCTCCTATAATTTGTATTAAAACAGATAAAAATAGAAAACAAAAGTTGATATCTTTAAAATATATAAAAGTTTTATGAGGCTATTTTATTCCCCTTTTACAGCTTTACTGAGCTATAACTGATATACAACATTATATAAGTTTAAGATGTACATGATGATTTGATACATGGACATATTGCAAAATGATTAACACACTAAAATTACTTAACACCTCCATTACTTTGCATAGTTACCACGTGTGTGTGTGTGTTGAAAACATTGAAGATCTACTCTCTTTTTATGGTTGAATAATATTCTGTTGTATGTATGTATGTGTATACCACATTTTATATATGCCTTCATCCATCAATGGACACTGACGTTGTTTTTAACTTTTGACTATTGTGAATAATGCTGCAGTGAACATGGGTGTGCAGCTATCTCTTCAAGATCCTGATTTCACGTCCTTTGGATATTCACCAAGAAGTGGAATTGTTAGGTTATATGGTAGTTCTATTTTTAGCTTTTGAGAAACCCTCAACTGTTTGAAAGTTGATATTTCTTGATCAAAAATTTATTTAACATATTTTGATCACCTATGGGTGAAACTACTACACAAATCACATGATCTAATCTGTATCTCCTCAATGAACTCCTATCCTGAGCTCCAGAATCATTCATTTATTTCCTTCCAGATATCTAAAGGTAACTTAAGCCATGACCAAGAGGGAATTTATCATTTTCTCTAAAATATTTCCTACTGTAGTATTCATCTCGGTAGTAACATCAATAAATCACCGAGACCCAGACTCTTCTCATGTATATCCTTTGTGTCCAATTATCCTTCAGACCTTACCTTTTTAATATTCATTAATTCCAACAAGTAATTAAATTCTTGTGCAAAGAACTATATTAGGCATTAAGTCTACAGTCGTGGTCAAAATAAATAAATCTAACAGATTTTACCTTCTGGAAATCTTGATAGGTGAGTTAAATGCATGCATATATATACATATATGCATATATTCTGTTAGGGGATGAATAGCAATGAAGAAAAATAAATTAAGGTTAAAGGGTGGAGAAAACTGGAGAAAGTTGCTGTTTGAGCCAAGTGGCCAAAGAATTGCTCTCTGCTAAAATAACATTTGACTGCTGTGAGCTACTAGTAGCTGGTGTCTGACTCTCTGTGACCCTATGGACTATAGCCCACCAGGCTCCTCTGTCCTTGGGGATTCTCCAGGCAAGATTCTCCAGGCAAGAATACTGGAGTGGGTTGCCATGCCCTCCTCCAGCGGATCTTCCCAACCCAGGGATCGAACCCAGGTGTCCCACATTGCAGGCAGATTCTTTACCATCTGAGCCAACCAAGGAAGCCCAAGAACACTGGAGTGGGTAGCCTATCCCTTCTCCAGGGGATCTTCCTGACCTAGGAATCGAACTGGAGTCTCCTGCATTGCAGGTGGATTCTTACCAGCTGAGCTCCCAGGGAAGCCCTAACATTTGATAGAGACCTAAATGAATTGAGAAGGAAAGCCAGTATGGCTAGAACAAGTGGGTTGAAGGGAAATGGCACTCAATGAAATCAGAGGGGTAATGGCGACGGGATTATGGGAGCTTTATCAACCACGGTCAAGACTTAGAAGCTTTTGTGACATTGCTGACAACAAGGATCCTGAGCTGACTTAAATTTTAAAAGAATCTCTCCTGTTCTAAGCTCTTTTTGAGGCTAACTTCTATATAAAATATCCAACCTGAGAGTGAGCATCTTCACTTGAATATCTAATAGTAATAATACACTTAACTCTTGATTTCCTATACTCCAAACTGTTTTCTTCCTCATTATTCTCTACTTCACGCAAAAGTATATGGTTACTCAACACTCAAACCAGAAATCATTCTTAATCCCTATATTCTTCTCCCCCCCAATCCCAGTATCAGCAAATCATGTTAATGCCACCTCCAAGATGAATCACAAATCTGAATATTTCTACTGCTTTCCTAGGTTTAAAGTCACCACAATTGCCAAAACTACTGCCTATTACTACACCCTCTTGTCTTATCTCCCTGCTCTCTTGTCCACTTGTGATTCATTATCCACACAGGAAGAATTATCTTTATAAAATGTATATTGGATCATGTCATTTCCTTGCTTAAAACTGCTTGGCAAGGTTTTCTATTGAACTTAATATCGAACTTCTCTTTGACTAACCAGGTCCTGTATGTCTCAGTTTCAAAAAGCACCTTTCAAATAAGGTGCTACTATAACAAGTACCTAACAATTTGGTAGTGGTTTTGGGCTTCCCTGGTGGCTCAGACGGTAAAGAAGCCACCCACAGTGCAGAAGATCTGGGTTCGATCCCTGGGTTGGGAAGATCCCCTGGAGGAGGGCATGGCAACCCACTCCAGTATTCTTGCCTGGAGAATCCCCACGAACAGAGGAGCCTGGCCCGCTATAGTCCATGGGGTACCAAAGAGTCAGACACAACTGAGTGACCAAGCACAGCACATGTTTGGAATTCAGCAATGGGCAGATGGTGGAAGCTATTTAGCATCCTTTAATATGACTGTTGGTAGTAACACAGATTTTAAAGACAGTGGCAATGAGGGCTCGGAAGAAATGAGGCTAGAACGTAAAGCCTGTTGAGTCTTAGAGAATAACTGAATAGTCATAAATAGACTGTTCATAGGAATATGAACACTAAAGAAGATACTGCCAGGGAGTCAGACGGAAATTCAGTTCAGTTCAGTCACTCAGTCGTGTCCGACTCTTTGCAACCCCACAGACTGCAGCACACCAGGCTTCCCTGTCCATCACCAACTCCTGGAGCTTACTCAAACTCATGTCCATCACATCAGTGACGCCATCCAACTACCTCATCCTCTGCAGTGATTTTGGAGCCAGGAAAATATGGTGGAGGAATAGGAAGGGGAGACCACCTTCTCCCCCACAAATTCATCAAAAGATCATTTGAGTGCTGAGCAACTTCCACAAAACAACTTCTGAACACTGGTGGAGGACATCAGGCACCCAGAAAGGCAGCCCATTCTCTTTGAAAGGAGGTAGGGCAAAATATAAAAGACAAAAAGAGAAACAAAAGAGTTAGGGACAGAGACCAGAAGGAAATTAGGGACTTGTTATTAGAAATTGGAGGAAAAGGATCCTTGTTATCAACTGGAAAAATAAAAAAACCCTCAGTATTTCCTACAGTTATGTGGAAAGCAGAACTTACAAGCATATGTGCTGGTTCTGAGTTTCAGATCATTGAGAGGAGAGTATTTCAAGGCTCTTGCAGAGATAATATTCACTTCCCACTTGTACTCTGAATATGGTCCACAGGACCATTTTCTGCTTTTTACCACTGAATATTGTTTGACATCTGTACCTTGGTGCCTAATTTAGTCTCTCCACATTCCCTATCATGGAGAATGTACTGAATCTAGAAAACAAGGGAAAGTGGAATTGCAAAGTAATTCATATTGGCTTCTTTACTTATGAGCCTTAGGTAAAAGCAAGAAACAATAAAACACACCATTTTTGTATTTGTCAGACTTCTTACCTGTGGATGACAGACAACACTAGATCTCATATTAAAGGATGCTAAATAGCTTACAGAATCCTAAAACAGGCCGAAAAAGGAGCACACTTTGATATCTAGCTGATGAGGTTTCACAGCAAATTGGTGAAGATGCAGCTGCAAGTTGCAGCCTGGTTTCTTCTTGCCACCAAATGTAAAATGTGAAGTCAGAGATATAAATTGGGAGAAAGAGTGCTGAGCAAAAAGGAACCAGCTCCAGATGATCTGAAAAACTCTCAGCCTATCCAGATTTCAAAAGATGTCAAAATTAGTAGATTCATTGTCAGGGAAACATGCTCTGGGGAGAAAATCAAGGATGTGTCTGGATATTTTGGTAGTTTGGTGGTTTGAAATCCTCAAAGCCCAGAGTATTCAATCACACAGAGAGCTCTTTAAAGAAATTAAGCATGTGACTCATGGATCCCCTCAGCATCTAATAAGAAGCTATGAAAAAACACAGGGCTATTCAGGAAATACTTATGGAAGAGCCTCTTGTCTAATGAAATAAATCCCTGAGCAATACATGAGAGACATACAAGGCTTTTGAGAGTATTCTACCAGCAGAAATAGTGCCATCTTAGACTAAAAGGACAGAGAAGAATGAAATGAAAAAAGGTTGTTAGATTCTCTACAAACATAAAACACGCTGATGAACCTACTCAAGTGCAAATATTTACTAACTTTTGTGAAAAAATGATTACTTAGAGGGCAGAGCCAGCAGCCCAGAAGACAAAACTGCCAGGTCCAGAGAATAGAGCTATGGGCCAAGAGTTTGTGATAAAATTTAGTACAGCAGAAACAGGAATCGAATACCAAGTCAAGAACTGAAATGATTTTATGCATTCATTTGTCCAGTATCAGATTCCTTCTTCTCTTAGAAAGTAAGTTCCATGAGAATCAAAGACCTTGCAGGTCTTATTCATTGCTATATCTCCAGGATCTAGAACAATGTTTAATATATTGTATTATTAAAAATATTTGTCAAATAAATGAATTATATATTAACAAGTTGCATATTCATCATGTAGCTAAAGTTCCATGCAATTCCCAGATCTAATACTCAGCATATTTCCTCATTTTTATAAAGTATAGCAAAAGGTACCACTAATATAGGAATACATATGAAACTAAATAATTTAAGAGAAATAAGTCATGTGCAGGTGTTAATATTTAACCATAAAAAAGTACAAGTGTATTTTTGATATACTTTACAATGATCTGGACACACTAGTGTACTACAACACCAAATTTTAGTGAAATATAAATTTCACATCTGAGTTGATCTCAAAAGTCATGGGCTTTCTGTAGTCGTTACCTATCGTTGAACCAACTATTTCAACAGAAAGAAAAAGGTTTTTGACAGAACTCTGCTTTTGCTCAAAAATCCTGATGGCATTTACTGTTGAGCTGTGGCCTTCCTTGCAGATTCTATCAGAGGCAAATTTAAAGGTTGGTGTGTCCCATTGTAAAAGAACCCAGAGGTAATCTGGAAGTTGGATCATTTTAAAACTCTGTATAACTTCCACACAATACAATTAAACTGGGTTCTCCTAAACCCAATTTTATTTTCCAAATCCAGTAGCTCCCTCTGTGGACCATTGTTGAAATCTGCTGCTACAGTTTTGTTCACTGAAATCATACCAGCTGATACCAAAACCAAGCCCAAGAGTCATGTATATATTTTTTCTATAAATGTTGGTTCATATAAAAGGGCTCAAAATACACCTGAAACAAGGGTTGAGTCTCAAATGGCATGTTCACCCCTGCAGAAAATCATTTGACTGTGAAAATAATCTAACTGAATATTCCATTAATTTATGATGTGCATGGGACAATTTACTAAGTAGGTTGAGAAAGGTGAACTTTAATAAGGAACTGGTTTTGATTTCTAATTGTATTTTGGATCACTCAGACTTCTTTACTAGGAACAGAAAAAATGAACAGAAATAGCATTTGTAAGTATTTAGAAAGGTTTCTTCCTAGCATTCTCAGATACTTTCATACTAATTCTTATGGTTATTGTTCCTATTCTTTGAAAAGTGCTCATTGAGTACCTATCAAGTATCCTGGACTTAGAAATTCCAGATTAAAACCCAAGAAGCCCCAAAACTGAACCAGGAAGAAATAGAAGATCTTAACAGACCCATCACAGGCAAGGAAATCGAAACTGTAATCAAAAATCTTCCAGCAAACAAAAGCCCAGGACCAGATGGCTTCACAGCTGAATTCTACCAAAAATTTAGAGAAGAGCTAACACCTACCTTACTCAAACTCTTCCAGAAAATTGCAGAAGAAGGTAAACTTCCAAACTCATTCTATGAGGCCACCATCACCCTAATTCCAAAACCTGACAAAGATGCCACAAAAAAAGGAAACTACAGGCCAATA